>NC_056726.1:865371162-865373662 GCF_019279795.1 Protopterus annectens
GAGCAGATTGAATGAAGAACACACATATAATATGATTAACTCACTGGACAGGCCGCCGATTCCGTACAGTTGAACGCCATGCCATCGCCTAATGGGCAGCCATACCCAATACTGTAGTCATGTAGTCCAATGTAATAGGTATCACAAGGGATCGTGCCCACCCAGAGTGAATGACACATGCAAGCACCAATGTCGGTGCATGTGCAAGTGAGGGATCGAGCGGGTGCAAGCATGTTTGGCTACCAGTATGCGAGTATTGCACTGGTAAAGAAATGTGGAGTCTAACCAAGTGTAAGAAGCTGTAACCAGAGGTCAGCAGTGCTTAACACTGTGCAAAATCACGCACAACCGCTCCCAACTGCTTCAATGTGCCTTACTCACTCTGTATCCAATGGGCTTGTTCTGGCTGCAAACAAATAACCGCCTATTGCAAGTGTTGGTAGCAACACCCTGCACACACAGCTAATGTGAATTACCAATACACCATGGCAAATATACAGACAATAGACAGTACCACACACATGCCATACAGCACAGTCATCCAACAGTATAGCAATGTACCGGCAGATATGTCCAGACCACTGGTGTTTGCAGACCTGGCCATCTTGTGCTTACGTGTGTGAGCATGCCCATTATGACCATTCTGCATGTTGTTGACTGACATTGCCATCATACCTTCATGTGTTTGAGCATGCCCAGTATGGCCAACTGTATTGCATGTGTTACATGTCCAGGAAGTCAGTACTGTGGTGTCGACCTCTGCGTTGTACACTGACAGGTGGCATGCTGTGTCTGCAGGGTATCCATCGGTCATGTGGCATTGATTGTTGCTACATTTCTGCACAGCATGGGGGGACATCTGCCTGTATCCACATTCCTACACAGCACCGGGGGGAGCACCTGACTGTTGTTATATGTGTACGTTGGAAGGGGGGCACACCTGACACTTGTACACTTTTGTTACTATTGTACTGGTATGTCAGGTACTCCATTTCAGTGTGTAGAACTACCTATTGTGCTGGCTAGAGGCATACAAGTGTACTCCAGATCTTAACTTTAATTACCAACATATTAGTTTCAGACGTCCTAGCCTTCGCAACCTACATCCAAACTGCCTGGCCTGCTGTAGTCTGACTGTATGGGTCTGTGGGGGGGGGGGGTCAGTTCATCCATTGGGCATACTCAAATGCCATAGTACAGCATTTGTCTGTGTTGGTCTACACCTGTCCAGCTGGTTGAGATTTGTGTGGGCTGTATGGACACACATGATGCTCAGCCCATTACCCACAGTGGGTTATGACACCCTGTGTACTACTGGCTACTATGGTGACCCCAGTATGTGCTACAGATGTCATGGTGTCTCCTGTCTGCTGCCTTAACATTCGGCCACCAAATTCGCTTGCATGCTCACATCCATACCATAGCTACAGGTAACAATGCATTCTAATACAACTGCCAATTGGTAGATTGATTGACTTACCTTGAGGGTGTGCCAGACCTGAGGATGGTGCTGGAGGGCTGCCTATGTTGGATGCACACAGTGCACTTCCTATACATGGCTGAGCAGAGGTAGTGTCATGTTTGGCATCCCTTTTGAGTCAGAGAGGGTGACATTCCCTGGGTACCTACTGTATCAGTGCATATGCTATGCACTGACTCTTCACCAAGGCCAGGTCATACTGGGCACGCCTCCTTCCACCTACTGGGTCCGGCTCAGGTTGTTCCTCCTCTGAGTCACTCTGTGCCTGTACAGGCCTTGGCATTAGTGGGGGGCTGTGTGGCCCTGCCCCATGCTGTTCCTGCTGCAGCTGTTTCCACAGGATCATATTGTTTAGTATAGCACATAACATAACAATTTGGGTGCATGTAGCTGGTGATTACTGCAAGGCTGCATCGGATGTGTCCAGACACCAGAACCATGACCTGAGCATCCCAAACACATGCTCTATTATATGCCTGGCCTGTACGAGTGCCTCATTATGGCATAGTTGTTCAGGTGTGTGTGAATTTCTGATGGGTATCATCAGCCACAGCTCCAGTGGGTACCCAGCATCCCCCACTAGGTGACCGTAGGGGATGTCCATATTGGCAAAGCTGTCATACAGCTGTGTCAGATGCCATATATCGGAATCGTCATAGCTTCCAGGGCAGCAAGCACACACATTCAGTATAATGCCCTGGGTATCGCATACGACAGCAGTTAATGGAGGGGATACCCCTGTGGTTAATGTAGGCCCTACCCTGCTCACCGGGTCATGCTTTGATGTGTACATGTGTTCAGGCTATAGCACCCACTACCCCAGGGTAGTCTGCCATTTGGTGGAAGCGACGCATATTGCTGGTCAACACCTCACGTGTGTTGAGGAAATGTACGTGCTCACTGGCATGTGGTGACATGGCATCCAGGAACTGGTGGAATACTCTGGATGCAGATGCCTGTGAGATCCCCATGATATCCCCAGTTGTGCTTTGGGAGGTACCTGTGGCTAGTATACCTAGA